>NW_026883303.1:0-4834 GCF_032173495.1 Musca vetustissima | reverse complement strand
GTATTGAGCTGCAACGACTACGGTGGCTAGACCATGTTGTGCGAATAAATTTGAATGCCCCAGCTTAAAAGGCATATACAAGCGAGCCTACTGATGGTTCCCGTTGAAGGTGATGGCCACAAATTAGATGGAAAGACCAAGTAGAAAACAACATCTTGGAACGTGGTCTTTCAAAATGGAGAAGATGCGCACATGGCCGACGCGCTTGGAAATCTTTTTTAAGCTCGGCTTATGGAACAACCGTTCTGAAACAATCCAGCTAAGTTATCGGACCAGTCCAAAATAAAATCAGCTCCAGACAAATGAAACCATGTTCACAAAGAGTCTCAAAAAAAAACCCTAATGACTTAATACTCATGGCAGCGCAAATGGGGACCTACATCTAAAGGATGTAGAAATAACATAGCAAGGAAGCTCAACACTAGCCCGTAACCCTTAACAGTAACAGCATCAATAGGGATCTACTTCGTCTTGAAGTGTATGTGGGTATAGAATGTGGGTATAGGAGCAGTCCTATGTAAGTATATAACCTTAAATAAAATTCGCTAACGAAAAATAAAGCCGTCAATCGGACCTCCTTCATCTAGACGAAAATGAGGGCGTAGGACCAACATTTCGATCTGAAAAAATGATTCCAAATTCACTCGGAGCTCAGCAACAACTCCTAACACTCTATATTCCTAAAAGTACCTGCCGGGCCAACCTACGTCTAGACAAGGATGTGGAAAAATATCTACCAGGAGGGTCTGCAAAACCCCCAATCGCACCTTTAACCAACTAATTTTTCTTTGTGCAGCCCATACAATGCAATTTGTAATGACAATGTCCCACGGTTCATTTCCTCACATGGACTTCATCTTCTTCTTATTTGTTTATTCTTGTACATAGTCCTTTTGGGTTATGTCTCTTGGTTTTTTCGGTTCTTTCTTTCTGGAAACTTTTGAATTGCCAAAGGAATTTAGTTCAATTTTAGTTTAGTCAACCTTAACTGAATGCATTCCTCAGCCACACCCCATACCTTCCTCCTACTCACCCCCTACCCCACCACAATTTGTACTTAAAGCTATCTGTGTCAACCAACCTCATTCAACAAAACACTGCAAGACGAAATGATTACTTTGTTCTTCTTCTTCTTCTCCGTCATCGTTGCCATAGTCGTCATCGTCATTTTTGCAGTTCTTTGTTCGAAGGCAAAAATAAAAGTTCCCATCGACTCAATGGAAAAGTAAATTTTAATTGTAGTCAAGATTAAAAACATACCCACACACCCACAGCAACAGACACTTACCACAACCGGTTTTTGGAGCGCTAGATAAAGTTTGCATAGGATTTTTATTGCCATTGGGGAAAAGTGAGAAAAAATAAAGTAAATACTTGAAAAAAATTATAACTCTATTACACTGGAGGATATCGTTTGGGGTTTTTTTTTGAAAAAAATTATAACTCTATTACACTGGAGGATATCGTTTGGGGTTTTTTGGTTTTGTTGCAGTGCAGTGCGTATAACAAGTAATGAAAATGAAATACAAAATAAATAGAGGAACAATTTTGAGAAATAAGTAAGAAATTTAGTACATACTTAAAACCAGAAAAACGGTTTTAGTTAAAAAATTCGCATTGACTACCGATTTGTTATATCGCTCGCCACGTGATAACCATAAGATCATTTAAATCAATGTTGATCTGCACATATTTGAGCGATATTGTTTAGAAAGTCGATCTATTCATTCTCTTTTCATAGGTCGTTTCCTCTGATGACTCTCACACACTTATATAATTGATAACCCTTGTGTCAAAACCTCAATTAATCCCTAAATATTTTTTTTTTTAAAACCCCACCCCAACTTCGTGATGTCTATTGATCTTGTTCTTGTTTTATACTTATTAATCCTGCTCTCCTGTGTATAACTATCGTATGAACTAGGATAAAGCCAATCGGTGAAGATCTTCCTTATTTTTTAACTAAGTTTTTGGTCAAAAATCGGCGATTTTCCAAAAATATTTTTTCAAAGGTCGGTCATTTTGTTAATTTTAGATCGAAGTCAATAATCCTAGTTCATACGAGAGCCAGACATGTACTCTTTCTAACACCGTTGGAATTTTCGGATTCCGATGTTCCAGTGAGGAGTTATCATGCCCGCCATCAAAAATAAGGACCTTTCTTTAATTACAAAAAACAACAACAAAATAATAACAAAATTTTCTTCTAAATTATTTTTCTTCTCTTTTAAATCTTCAAATATATATGTGCAAAGTTAGAAACCTAAACAAGCATTGGTATAGATTTACCAGCCCATTGAAAATCTGGAAAATATAAAATCGAGAATGGGTGGGATTCCCTTAAGGAAGAAAGTTAATTACCTACGTCTTGTGATACCAATAAACTCCTTTAAACTTGATCTGGACGTATTTGAGAATTGATCTCTTGGTTATCTTTCCATAGGTCATTTCCGACGAATAATGGATAATGATTCTCACAAACGTATTTAATTGACAACCAATTTAAAATCCCCAACTGAACCCCAAATGTTATTTCAAAACCCCACAATAACCTCGTGATGTGTATTATGTCTGATTCAATCTGCTCTTATAATTATTCACCCTGATCTTCTATAAAAATTAAAAGTCCTTTTCATTACCACTACTACTTTATTATAAGCAATTTTAAACGATTTCATACCTGTGGCGTTCGGGGTCTTCAAGAGGGATCTGAACTTGTCTGACTAGAGAGTTAACTTTTTATATTCTCTGTGGTGTAATTTCTTAAAAAAGGTTCGTGAACTTTATATGGTGGCTATGTCACTGTCTGCTAGTAGGTTCTATGAGGTCCTTCTGCATTAAAAACTAGTTTTAAGCATAACAAGTAAGAATAATTTATTGTTGCTATAAAGATACACGGAGATCTACTGAACATTTTGAAGGACAAGTTTTTCCTTTCATCCTGAAACATAGACTTTTATCAGGTCCCTGAAAATAGGGTTGGAACATCAACGAAAATAAAGAAATAAAGGAAAACCAATTATGTCGGCTTTAAAGCTACACGGAGATTTATTGAACATATTCAGAGAAAAGTATGTAAATCAACAGGCATCTGTAATGCGCATTCTGCATAAACTTTTAATGGATAGGACAAAACATCTCCAAAAAATCTGGAACACCAAACTACAACCACTGGAACTATGTGGCTAAAACCTTCAATATATCAAATGAGTGAAGTCCTTATTTGGACTTTACCAAAACATGAAGCTATATTGAAGAATCCGGAATATCAAATTGTAGTTACATTGATGCTAAAATAAGGTTTAAATTTTAAAAACTACGAAAAAAGTTCATTCCTTAAAAAAATCAAAACATGATACATGGTCCAAGAACCCGAAATTCCAAATCACTATAACTCTGTTAATATCACTTTAACTCTGTTAATTATATGCAGCTTAAGCCTTTCAAAATACAGAGATGATTTTTGGGTTATGTAAAATTACAGCCATTTTGAATGGAACCCTTATATGGGAGCTAAAACAAAACCATAACCTATATTGATGACTTTCTTCTGTCAATCTCCAAACACTCGTCATGTCAAACTACAACAATTTTGATGTGAAATCCTGAAGCGTCTGATGACCTCTCAAAAGTATTTTTTTAAATCCACGCTTCTTGTCAACTCTCAAAAATATTCTTTAATAGACTCAGAATGTGATTCTATGCAAATTCTCAAAAACAACCATGAGTCTATCTCGAGTCCTTTTGTCTGTGACAAACATATGCAGGAAGACATAATATATATATATATATATATATATAAATATTATTTAAAAATCCACGCCTCCGGTGACCTTTAAAAATGTACTTGAAATAATTGACGTTTCCGATGATCTCTAGAAAAAAATTCTTTAACAAATCTAGAAGCGTCTGATAACCCCTAAAAATAATCTTTAAAAATTCCTGAAGAGTCTGATAACCTTCCAAAATTATTCTTTAAAAAATCCACGCCATGACCTCAAAAAAAATTTTCTCCAAAAAGTCAACTCTTTCGATGACGTCCTCAAAAATATTCTTTAAACCTGTAAGGAAAGTAGTAAAGTCGGACGGTGCCGACTATATGATACCCTTCACCAGATGAATCCTAACAGACGCCGCATTTTTAAAGGACCAGTAAAATGAAATTGGATCCATAAAAATGTCATACTGCAACCGATACAAAATATTTCATTTGGTCTGATATAGAAGCTATATCTAAATCTGCACCGATTTCAGGAACCTTAACACACATCATTTTAGACCTTATTCATTACGCTGTGCCGAATTTCGTGCAAACCGAAAGATATTAAGGGACTTTGGTGCACCATTTACATTGAATCGGACGAAAATATATATGAGAGCTATATCTAAACCTGAACCGATGTCTGGAAACTTAACACACATCATTTTAAACGCTGTGCCAAATTTACGCTGTGCCAAATTTAGAGCAAACCGACAAATATTAAGGGACTATGGTGTACCATTTACATTAAATCGGACGAATATATATATATATATATATATATGGGAGCTATATCTAAATCTGATCCGATTTTTCCCAATTTCAATAGGGTTCGTCCTTAAGTGACCTATGCCAAATTTCATCCAAATCGGATCATAAATGCGACCGGTACTTTGTTCACAAAAATACATGGAAGGACGGATGGACATACGGATATGCGTATATCGACTCAGAAAGTGATTTTATGCATATTCTCAAAAATAACGATTTGTCTATCTCGTTTCCTTTTGCCTGTTACAAACATATGCACAAGGCATAATACCCTGTACCACAGTGTGGTGAAGGGTATGAAAA